>NC_133326.1:684426368-684456368 GCF_042186555.1 Aquarana catesbeiana
CGAGGCAGGCAGCCGACAAAAGCCTAGTCCATGTCCAGCCAAAGGTTGAGGTGGTTGGCAGGCATGAGTGTAGTCTGTGTCCAATAAAAGGTGTAGGGAAGTGGCAGGCAGGAGCATTGTCATGTTCAGGCAAAGGTAGAGGCCAGGCAGTATCAAGCCAAAATTAGAGGCAAGCGGCAGGCAAGAGCAAAATTGGTGTCCAGCCAAAGGTCAAGGCAGGCAAGAATGTACCTGGTGTCCAGGCAAAGTAGTCGGGCAAGAGTGTAGTCAGTGTCCAGCCAAAGGTCAAGTAGTAGTCCATATTTGCATTACAATCCTTCCTGGAGAAAGCTCTAGGGTACCAGGTGCTGCTGCAACCACCAGCTGGAGACTAGATCATAAAAGCTATAATGAAGAGATTTGCCAGCACACTGCGGGATCGTCAAGTTGAGTCCAAACGTTTTTTTATTAAAGCATGATCAGATCACAAGTAAAAGTTTTTAACGTTTCGGAGTCACGCTGGACCCCTTTGTCAGGCATGTGCAAAAAAACTTTGGACTCCACTTTGAAGATCCCTGGTGTGCTGGCAAACCTCTTGATTACAGCCAAGGGTCAAGGCAGGCAAGAGCAGGTGTCCAGGCAAAGGTCAGAGGTAGGCAAGAGCATATTCTGTGTTCTGCCAAAGGTCAAGACAGGCAAGAGCATATTCTGTGTTCAGCCAATGGTCAAGGCAGGCAAGAGCATAGCTGCTGTCCAAGCAAAGGTCGAGGTAGGGCAAGAGCATATTCTGTGTTTAGCCAAAGGTCAAGGCAAGGCAAGGGCATAGCTGGTGTCCAAGCAAAGGTCGAGGTAGGGCAAGAGCATATTCTGTGTTCAGCCAAAGGTCAGAGCAGGCAGCAGGCAAGAGTGTAATCTGTGTCCAGGCAAAGGTAGAGGCGGGCAGTGGACACTTTTTTTTTTTTTTTTTTTTTGTCTGTATCCAGACTGAGGTCAAGGCAGGGCAGCAAAGCAAGAGACTCCTCAACAGGCAGAGTTGGAAACAGGAGCAAAAGACACAAGCCGGGTTGTGCAGTCTAATCAGTAACAGGGAATCTAATCTTTGCACACATAGGGCTGCAGGCAAGTAGACACGGCACCAGCCACCAGGAGAGAAGGTGTTTAAATACCCTCCTAAGGAGCGAGAGCACTCCCAGCTTCAGGGATGCAGAACAGTGCAGTCTGACGCACACGCACCGACACGTCCAAGCTCCTGCGTGCAACCAGCCATAGCCAAAAGGCCAACCATTATGGTCATAGTTTGATTGTTCAAGAGGAGCTGGCAAGACCACCTTTAAAGTACCTTGATGCAATGTTGGCTTCTTATAAGGAAAGGTATCTACAGGTGGGGGTGCGTTGTTATAAGAAGTATGCGTCTATTAGAGACAACATACAGTGCATATGTGTGTGTGTGTGTGTGTGTGTGTGTGTGTGTGTGTGTATTGTAATAGATAAAAAAAATAAAGGCAGGCATGTTAACCGTACCGCTAGTTTGCACAGCTCATCTTAATGACAATTGTGCCTCATGGCAGAAACATCGGGGCAACTGTCTCTTACTCCTTCAGTAAAATAGCGCTCAACGAAACCTTCGATATTCCATCTACTTGATTTAAAGCTCAATCCAAAAGTCCTCAAAGCCGCCTTTTTTTTTTTTTTTTGTCCCCCCCCCCCCTTATTGACTTTAAAGCTGGGCATACAACAGTAGAATGTTGTTCCTTTTATTGACTCTAAGTGTTGAATGATATCGCGGCCTCTTTTCGCTCACTTTCTTTGGTCTCGCGCACACATCTGTGAGCTGCCCCCCCCCCCCCCCCCCAAACACACACACACACCTCTGGCTCCCCCTCCTTCCATACCTCTTTCTTTCTAGCTCACAAGGGGAGGTCAGCGGTGGGAGGGAGGTGCACTATATGGGTGAGTTAAGGACAGACTCCAGATGTTATGTAATATAAACCAGAGAAAGGGGTCTGGGCAGAGGGCCAGGAGCTGTATACAGCTGTGCGTATATGTGTGTACGTACATGCAGCTCAGCCTATAGACCGACTCTTTGTGTCTGTGCCGAGGAACGACAAGCCCCTACCGAGTGTGCCCGCGTCTGTGTATACCTGGGCTCTACCGTGCCTATTGTGGTGCTGCTAGCCTGCAATCTAGAATTATTTAATCAGGTTACTGTTACTGTTGATCCTTCAGGCGTCTCCTCCTGCCCCCCCCCCCCCCCCCCCCATGAAGTCATTGCCTCCCTTTTAATGGGTCACACCCGCCAAACACCAGCGTTGCATGCCAGACAGGTTGTGTGTCACACTGCAAGGCTGCAGAAGTTGTAGGACTGTAAGGGAGGGGACTCTGCTCTCGTCTGTTACTGTGTCACCCGGGGGGGAGGAGAGTGCAGAGTCCCCATATCACCGATACCCTAGATCTCTTCTGTGACACCCTGCAGGAGGAGGAGACCTAGCTATGATTGGTGTCGCCTTGCAGGAGGACAGACTCATAGCTCCCTTCTGTTTTGTATCAAACTGCAGAAGGAGGAGACATGACACTGGCTGGTATCACCCTGCAGGAGGAGGAGACCTAGCTATAATTGGTGTCACCCTGCAGCAGGAAGACAGACTAATAGCCCCCTTTCATATGTGTCACCCTGCAGGAGAAGATTTATCTCTGGTGTCACCCTGCATGAGGAGGACAGACTCAGAGCTCCCTTCTGTCTGTATCACCCTGCAGGAGGAGGACAGACTCATAGCTCCCTTCTGGTCTGTATCACCCTGCAGGAGGAGGACAGACTCATAGCCCCCTTCTGTCTGTATCACCCTGCAGGAGGAGGACAGACTCATAGCCCCCTTCTGTCTGTATCACCCTGCAGGAGGAGGACAGACTCATAGCTCCTTCTGTCTGTATCACCCTGCAGAGGGAGGGGAATCCTCTAACCCTTGATCGTTGTCACCCTGCAGGGGGAGAGGACTCTATCCCCAGTCGGTGTCACCCTGCAGGGGGAGAGGACTCTATCCCCAGTCGGTGTCACCCTGCAGGGGGAGGACTCTATCCCCAGTCGGTGTCACCCTGCAGGGGGAGGGGGCTCTATCCCCAAGTCGGTGTCACCCTGCAGGGGGAGGGGACTCCTCTATCCCCAGTCAGTGTCACCCTGCAACAGGAGGGGACTCTTATCCCAAGTCGGTGTCACCCTGCAGGGGGAGTGGGGGGTGGGGACTCTATCCCCTGGTCAGTGTCGCCCTGCAGAGGGAGGGGGCTCTATCCCCTGGCTGCTGTCGCCCTGCAGAGGGAGGGGGCTCTATCCCCTGGCTGGTGTCGCCCTGCAGGGGGAGGGGGCTCTATCCCCTGGCTGGTGTCGCCCTGCAGGGGGAGGGGGCTCTATCCCCTGGCTGGTGTCGCCCTGCAGGGGGAGGGGGCTCTATCCCCTGGCTGGTGTCGCCCTGCAGGGGGAGGGGGCTCTATCCCCTGGCTGGTGTCGCCCTGCAGGGGGAGGGGGCTCTATCCCCTGGCTGGTGTCGCCCTGCAGGGGGAGGGGGCTCTATCCCCTGGCTGGTGTCGCCCTGCAGGGGGAGGGGGCTCTATCCCCTGGCTGGTGTCGCCCTGCAGGGGGAGGGGGCTCTATCCCTGGCTGGTGTCGCCCTGCAGGGGGAGGGGGCTCTATCCCCTGGCTGGTGTCGCCCTGCAGGGGGAGGGGGCTCTATCCCCTGGCTGGTGTCGCCCTGCAGGGGAGGGGGCTCTATCCCCTGGCTGGTGTCGCCCTGCAGGGGGAGGGGCTCTATCCCCTGGCTGGTGTCGCCCTGCAGGGGGAGGGGGCTCTATCCCCTGGCTGGTGTCGCCCTGCAGGGGGAGGGGGCTCTATTCCCCTGGCTGGTGTCGCCCTGCAGAGGGAGGGGGCTCTATTCCCCTGGCTGGTGTCGCCCTGCAGAGGGAGGAGACTCCCCTATCCCTGATCGGTGTCGCCCTGCAGAGGGAGGGGACTCTGTCCCCAGTCGGTGTCGCCCTGTAGAGGGAGGGGGACTCTATCCCCTGGCTGGTGTCGCCCTGTAGAGGGATGGGACTCTATCCCCAGTCGGTGTCGCCCTGCAGAGGGAGGAGACTCTATCCCCAGTCGGTGTCGCCCTGCAGAGGGAGGAGACTCCTCTATCCCTGATCGGTGTGACCCTGCAGAGGGAGGGGGCTCTATCCCCCGATCGGTGTGACCCTGTAGAGGGAGGAGACTCTATCCCCAGTCGGTGTCGCCCTGCAGAGGGAGGAGACTCCTCTATCCCTGATCGGTGTGACCCTGCAGAGGGATGGGACTCTATCCCCAGTCGGTGTTGCCCTGCAGAGGGAGGAGACTCCTCTATCCCTGATCGGTGTCACCCTGCAGAGGGAGGAGACTCCTCTATCCCTGATCGGTGTGACCCTGCAGAGGGAGGGGGCTCTATCCCCAGTCGGTGTCGCCCTGCAGAGGGAGGAGACTCCTCTATCCCTGATCGATGTCACCCTGCAGAGGGAGGGAGCTCTATCCCCCGATCGGTGTGACCCTGAGCACAGCCTTCTCTGTATAGGTCACCCAGGACACAGACAAGGACTTTATCCCCTTGCAGTAGATGTCACCATGCACAGGGTAGGGTGGGGGCAGGTCTGGTCAGATGTCAGGCAGGAAATGTAGGCACAGGATGTCAGGGAAGAGATGAGGACAGGCTGGGGAGGGAAGGGGGGGCTGTCAGGGAGGAGGAGGAGGGATAGGGTTGTGAAAGCGAGGCTGGTGTTCCGGAGGGGGGGTGGAGGAGGGCAGAGACAGATCTGGGGGAGGGGAGGGGAGCTGAGCTTTCTTTGTTTGAATACAGACTGGAAAAAAAAAGAGAGAGAAAGGCAGACTGAGTGTGAAAGAGAGAAAGGAGAAGAGAGGGATTGTGTCCTGACACCCGGACTGTGATCAGGAGAAGGGAGGGGGGCACAGGGAGCCTCTGGTGGGATTATTCCGGAGTGAAGAAGGAGGATGATGATGATGATGATGATGATGACGGTTCCCGGGATGATCAGAGCGGAGTGATCGGAGTGATCAGCCCCCCCTGCAGGTACTCAGCACTGGACTCCTCTCTTCTCTCTGCACGCTGCCGGCACGCGCCGGTTTAAAGGGACGGAGGGGATTTAAATGGCCATTTAAAGGGACCGCAGGACGTGCTGAGCCGGCTGAGCCGGGGGGACTCGGGGACAGGCTGGGCGGATTACAATGGGCTGGCAGGAAGGGGTTAATGGCCGGTGACAGGGAGCCTGGAAGTCAGTGTACGGTGGGCGAATGTGCAGAGGGGGCAGGAGGAGGCATGCAGCGAATAGCAGAACAGCTGATAGGCAGTGACCGGGGTGCAGTGTGCGGAGACAGCAGCTGATTGGCTGAGACTTGGATTGCAGTGCTCAGGAGGAAGCATGCATGCATTGATTGGAGGGGGGGGGGGGGGGGCAGTGCAACAGGGGCGACAGCTGGTGGAGTGCAGTGAGCAGTAATGGGGTACAGAGACAGCTGGTGGGGTGCAGTGCACAGAGAAATCAGCTGAGTAGTAATAAAGGTGCAGTGGACAGTAATGGGGTGCAGTGCACATTGAAAAGCAGCTTATTAATGGGGTGCAGTGCACATTGAAAAGCAGATTATTAATGGTAATGGGGTGCAGTGCATAGATCAGCTAAGTAATAGGGGTGCAGTGGGCAGTAATGGGGTGCAGTGCACAGAGAAATCAGCTGATGAGTAATGGGGTTCAGTGCACATTGAAAAGCAGCTTATTAATGGTAATGGGGTGCAGTGCATAGATCAGCTAAGTAGTAATAGGGGTGCAGTGGGCAGTAATGGGGTGCAGTGCACAGGGTAAAGCGGCTTTTTAATGGTAATGGGGTGCAGTGCACAGGGTAAACCAGCTTATTAATGGTAATGGGGTGCAGTGCACAGGGTAAAGCGGCTTATTAATGGTAATGGGGTGCAGTGCACAGAGAAATCAGCTGCTGAGTAGTAATGGGATGCAGAGCACAGGGACAGCTGATGGGGTGCAGTGCAGAGAAATCAGCTATGGTGGTGCTGTGCGAGTAATGGGGTGCAGTGTACAGAGAAATCAGCTGCTGGATAGCAATGGGGTGCAGAGCATGGGGACAGCTGGTGGTGTGCAGTGTACAGGCAAAGCAACTGAGTAGTAATGGATTGCAATGCACAGAGAAATCAGCTGCTGAGCAGTAATGGGGATGCAGTGGGCAGTAACGGGGTGCAGTGCACAGGGAAAGCAGCTGAATAGTAATGGGGTGCAATGCACAGAGAAATCAGCTGTTGTGTAGTAATGGGGGTGCAGTGCACAGGGACAGCTAGTGGGGTGCAGTGCACGGGGAAAGCAGCTGACGAGTAGTAATGGGGTGTGCAGTGCAGACAGCAGCTGGTGGGGTGAAATGCACAGGGAAAACAGCCTATAGGTAATGCAGGGGTGCAATGCACAAGGACAACAGCTGGTGGGGTGCAGTGTACAGACAGCAGCTCATGGGTTAGTAATGAGGTGCAGTGCACAGAGACAGCAGCTGATAAGCTGTAACTGAATTGCAGTGCTCAAGAGGAAACCTGCATTGATTGCCCTGCAGTGCACAGGGTCATCAGCTGATGGGCAGTGATGGGTGCCATGCAAAATAAAGCAGCTAATGGGCAGTGATGGGGTGCAGTGTACAGGGACAGCAACTGATGGGCAGTGAAAGAAGTGCAGAGACAGCAATTGATGGTTTGTAACTGAATTGCAGTGCATTGATTGTGCAGCAGTGCACAGATGACAGCAGCTGATGGGGTGCAGCAAATAGGTTCTTCAGATTTTGGGGTGCACAGGGACATCAACTGATGGGCAATTATGGGGTGCAGTGCACAGGGACATCAGCTAATTGGGTGCAGTGCACTGGCAGCCAGGGTGTTGTGCACAGGGACAGTGGCTGTCTGGCAATGCTGGGGCGCAGTAGCACTAGGTGACTTTCTGCACGTACACAGTGCCGGCTGGACATCTAAACGAGTAGCGCGTCTTATCTCTGCACTAATGCAGCCATGTAAAGACAGGTGAATCAATACTGCTTAGGATCTAATGTTCCTCTGGGTATACTGTGAGCTGCATTCACCAGGGCTCTCTAATGTCCTGCTATCTGTAAGATTTGTATTTCCTTGTAGGGCAGACTCCTGTGGTGTGCCATTGACTGTCTGTAAGAGATCAGCCTATTGTGCTAGACTGGTACCACATACGTGTGTATCCGATGTGATATAGCCGGGAATTTAACTCCTGGGGAGTGGGTGAAATGTGCCATGATCTCTTCTCTTGGTCTGTACCCCTCTTTGTTCACCTATGTGCCTCTGTCCTAAATTGTCTTAGATAACCATTAAAAGTCAGAGATTGTCACATGATCTCACCAATTGCATGCAGTATGATGGGTTGGTAATTTTTTATTTTTTATTTTTTCTCTCGCTGTACGCCTTTGCCGGTTAAGGTGGATATGAAAAGAGATGAGAGCCGGTGTTGTATGCTTCTAATCATAGGAAGGACGATCACCTGATATGCACTGATTAGTGAACACGTTGGGCAAAGGCGGGATCCATTAGTCTTCTAGCCATTCAGCTTTTGAGCAATCCATTGCATGTGTGTATGGCCTCATTATCCAAGTCATATCGGGTACTGTGCTTACCTTTTTAGGATGATGTCCAACGTGTAGGAAAAGGTTAATAAACACTGAGACGCGATCAGGGTCCATGCAGTGTGACAGGATCGGTGAGCTCCTCTATTGGGTTATATTGAGCACCTTCTTTGGGTTATATGGACCAGTGAGCACCTCTGTTGGGTTATAATGACCGGCGAGCACCTCAATTGGGTTATGACAGGTGAGCGCCTCTGTTGGCTAGCCTTGGCCAGTGAGCGCCTCTGTTGGCTACCCTTGGCCAGTGAGCGCCTCTGTTGGCTAGCCTTGGCCAGTGAGCGCCTCTGTTGGCTAGCCTTGGCCAGTGAGCGCCTCTGTTGGCTAGCCTTGGCCAGTGAGCGCCTCTGTTGGCTAGCCTTGGCCAGTGAGCGCCTCTGTTGGCTAGCCTTGGCCAGTGAGCGCCTCTGTTGGCTAGCCTTGGCCAGTGAGCGCCTCTGTTGGCTAGCCTTGGCCAGTGAGCGCCTCTGTTGGCTAGCCTTGGCCAGTGAGCGCCTCGGTTGGCTAGCCTTGGCCAGTGAGCGCCTCGGTTGGCTAGCCTTGGCCAGTGAGCGCCTCGGTTGGCTAGCCTTGGCCAGTGAGCGCCGCGGTTGTTTTTTTTTTTTTGTTTTTTTTTTTTTTTTTTTTTCCTATTGAAAGTTGACTAGGGTGTCGCTTCCTAGACTGTGTTTTTTATAGTGTCATTCTATAAAGTGGTTAATAGGTTCTAGAACCGGAATGGTGAGTGCCTTTACGATGATCTAAGCTATTAAGGGGTTAATGAACTCAAACAGGAATGGTAAGTGGTTTTTATAGCGATTTTAAGGGGGTTAACGTGCTTTGTTGTAGGATTTGTTGTTGTTGTTATTATTATTTTATGTTTTTGCTTAAAGTGCTAGCATATTATGCAGCGACGTACATCAAACATGCAGATTCCAAACAAATGTGTGCATAAAGAAGACCTGATTAATTGTTGCTTGAATGACCAGCTGCATGGTTCATGCGAAAGGGGTTAACCTGCACGAACAGACCCAGGAGTGACATAACTGGAGAATATTTGTACGGAGGCCTGTGCGATGATGTAATGTGCAGTGTGACCCAGTAAGCGATCCGCCACCGCACACGTTGCGTTTGTTTCTGGGTTAATAGGCTACCTGAGGTAACCCCATGAGTATAGTGAGAAATGGAAAGGGTTAATCCGTGGCGTTATTGAATGGTGTCCTTCTGATTTGAGAGAAACCGTGTGCGCCCGTTTTGGTGGTGCAGGGAGTAGTAACGTGGTCTACGAAAGGGTTAAGTGATCAGCATTGGCAGCACAATATAAAGTCTGCAGTGGATCAGGATTATTGGGTATATGAAAAGGCCGATCTGTAATACTTTGATATGTTGTGTGGACGGGGTCAATATGCAGAAAAATAGGGTCCTGAACATGCTTGCTGTGCAGTGGAATGGTACTAGGGAAGGGGTTAATGAGAAGACATGGAAAATGTGTTGGGTGACAGGACCAGCTAGTTATATATAGTATACTGTACTCCAGAAAGGGTTCATGTGCTGGGTGACAGGACCAGCTAGTTGTGTATAGTATGCTCTACTCCCAGAAAGGGTTAATGTGCTGGGTGACAGGACCAGCTAGTTGTGTATGGTACGCTGTACTCCCAGAAAGGGTTAATCTACTTTTGTGACCAGACTGGCGGGTAAGGTGCTGTACACAGTCTTGCGTACGTGGTCGCCCTCCTAGTGGGCAGTGGCACGAGAGGGTTAACGGGCGGTACAGAATGCGCCAAGTGATATTTATATTCGGCACTGTAAGTTTATTTTTAGGAGTCAGTTGGACTGTGTGTGATTTTGTATTTAAAGAGGAAGGCACGCTTCAGTATTAAAAGATTAGCGTTAATCAGATTTAGATAAGTTGAATACATGGTTATCTTCGGACCAAGCCCTTCATCCTCAGATAGGGATGGTTATCGTTCCCTGTTTAAAAAAAAAAAAAAAAAAATTAAAAGTAAAAAGATCCGACTGGATGGACTATACTTTGAAGTTTTAGCACAGCTCAGGCAAAGAATTTTAAAGGGGCTTCACAGGAACTTCAAACTGGCTTCTGGAATTGTTTACTATAACCCAAGTAGGGCCCCCCTGCTCTTAAGTGGGAGAGGCGTTGATATACATCCCAGGACCGCACAACCTTAAATACCAGTTGTCTGTGCCCGCCCAATCCATTGAGGGAGGAGTTAATTTACATGCCAGGACCACACATCCTTAAATATCAGTACTGTGTCCACCCAGTCAAATGGGGGAGGGGTTAATTTACATCCTTGAATATAAGTTGTGTGTGCCCGTCTAGCCCATTGTGGGAAGAATGCATTTATAGCCAAGAACCAGACATCCCTAAATACCAGCTGTCTGTGCCCGCCCTGTCCATTGGGGAGGAGTTAATTTACATCCCAGGATCAGACATCCCTAAATGCCAGTTCTGTTTCCACCCGTTAATTTACAACCCAGGACCAGACATTCCTAAATACCAGCTGTCTGTGCCCACTCAGTACATTGGGGGAGGAGTTAATTTACATCCCAGGACCACACATCACTAAGTATTGGTTGTCTGTGCCCGCCCAGGCCATTGGGGGAGGAGTTCATATACATCCCAGGACCAGACATCCCTAAATACCAGTTCTGTGTCCACCCAGTCTAATGGGGGAGGAGTTAATTTACATCCTTGAATATAAGAGGTGTGTGTGTGTGTGTGCCCGCCCAGTCCATTGAGGGAGGAATTCATTTATATCCCAGGACCAGACATCCCTAAATACCAGCTGTCTGTGCCCGCCCAGTCCATTTGGGGAAGACTTCATTTACATCCCAGGACCACACATCCTTGAATATAAGTGGTCTGTGCCAGGCCAGTCCATTGTGGGAGGGGATTGATATACATCCCAGGACCACAGGTCACTAAGTATCGGTTGTCTGTGCCCACCCAGTCCATTGGGGAGGAGTTAACTTACATCCCAGGGTCAGACATCCCTAAATACCAGTTCTGTGTCCACCCAGTACATTGAGGGAGGAGTTCATTTACCACCCAGGACCAGACATTCCTAAATACCAGCTGTCTGTGCCCACCCAGTCCATTGGGGGTGAGTAGTTGATATACATCCCCAGACCAGATATCCCTTAATACCAGCTGTCTGTGCCTGCCCAGTCCATTGGAGGAGGAGTCAATATACATCCCAGGACCAGTCATCACTAAGTATTGGTTGTCTGTGCCCGCCCAGGCCATTGGGGGAGGAGTTCATATACATCCCAGGACCAGACATCCCTAAATACCAGTTCTGTGTCCACCCAGTCTAATGGGGGAGGAGTTAATTTGCATTCCAGGACCAGACGTCCTTGAATTTAAGTTGTCTGTGCCCGCCCAGTCCATATGGGGAAGACCTAATTCGCATCCCAGGACAAGACGTCCCTAAATACCAGTTCTGTGTCCAACCCAGTCCATTTGGGAAGGAGTTCATTTGCATCCCAGGATGGACCAGACATCCCTAGTATCAGTTGTCTGTGCCCGCCAAGTCCATTGGGGGAGAAGTTTATTTACAACCCAATGCCAGACATCCTTGAATATAGTGAATATAGTGTGTGTGTGTGTGTGTGTGTGTGTGTGTTGCCTGTTTACAATAGAAGGCAATAGACTTGGTGGGCAAAGCTGCACATTTCATGGTAAGGAGTGATGTTTTCAGTGATGTTCCCATTTGGAAGTTCCCCCCACTGGGTTAGCCACATAGTCTGTATATTTTATTGTTGGGTTTTTATTCTCTTTCTTAAGCTAAAAATGCATGGGCATTTAAATATGTGAAGCACAACTCCAAACAGAACTTCTTTTTTTTTTTTTTTTTTTTTTAAACAAAGTTTCTACTTACCACCTCTGTGCAGTTGGTTTTGCACACAGCAGCCTGGATCCTCCTCTTCTTGGGTCCCTCTTTGCTGCTCCTGGCCCCTCCCTCCCTTTAAGTGCCCCTCAGCCAGCAGCTTTATACAGGGGGCACCCAATCCATTCAGACACGGAGCCCCGACCTGGCCTCTCCCCCTCTCTCCCCTGATTGGCTGACTGACTTTGACAGCCACGGGAGCCAATGGCGCCGCTGCTCTGTTTCCGCCAATCCGTGTCCAGGATGGCTAAGGGGATCGTGGACGTGCTGGAGAGAGTAGGGGCTCAGGTAGGTAATTAGGGGGGGCTACTACACACAGGTTTTTTTTTTTATCTTCATGCATAAAATGTATGAAGATAAAAAACCTTCTGGCTTTAAAACTCCTTTTAAGCTAAAATCAAATATATTGATCAATGGCCAAAACTGGGTATAAATCTAGTGTGTATGCACCCAGATGTCTTTGCAAACCCAGATATGGCCTTGTAAATGTGACCTCATCCCTGTGCTGTACATAGCCTGTGCAGAGATCAGTTCTGGGGGGGGGGGGGGCGCGCAACAGGCTCCACCCACCACAGGCTGTCTGCAGAGAACTACAGGAGGGGGCGGAGACCAGACCAGTCGCCCTGCACGAGGAGAGAGAGCAGCAGTGAGCGGTCTTTATTACAAGAAGTCTCACACTGGATTACTGTACAAATCTGGAAGAAATACATGAAGCACACAAGGATTCCAGGAAGAATATACAGAACGAACGGATTAGGACAATATTTGCTTATCCCGGAGTTCAGCTTTAAATGTTAGATGGAGAGTGAGGGAGTGTTTACAACCAGTGTCGGTTTTCTCCTTGGGGAGATTTCCCTTCCTGTCATCGGGAACAGGAAGTGATGGGAACTATTCCCAAGGGGACCGCCAGGGATTAGTTTACTGAATGCTGCAGATGTAACTATTTCCTTTTTAAAAGTATCACTAATTGGCTCTTTAAAAATGAGATTTTAGTTTTTTGAGATTACATCTATTAAAGATTGCTGGGAAAGTACAAAATATGGGTAAACAAAGTTTAGCAGATTTCCACCAATTTTGAAATGATAAACGTGGAAGCATAAAAGAGTGCTAGAAAAGAAGTTCATTCAATCTGTACAACTAGTGTACTGTAAGATGCCAGTTCAGTCTTCCAACTCTTTTTTTAAAATGTTAGTATTTTTGAATACTAGGAGAAGATGGTTGTTGGGCGCAAACCTTCCCATTGAAGCTTATGCTGCTAGGAATGCACAATTGTGTTCCAAAGAAGCACCTGAACATTTTTTTTGTGCTGAAAATGCCCCCTTCGGCTTATACTCGAGTCAAACACTTTTCTGCAGCAGAGTGACATTTTCTGAACCGAATTTGGGGCCCCGTATTTTGATGCCACTTGGTGCTAGGAACACCAAATTTGGTGTGCAAACCCAGTGGAACTAGCACTATACAATATATCCAAAGCTGGGGTTCCTAGCACCAAGTCGCCCGGAGATACGGAGCCCCAAAGTCTGTTCGGAAAATGTCATTCTCAGCTGCAGAAAAGTGCTTAACATTTTCCGAACTGACTTTAGGGCCCCGTATCTCAGGGCCACTTGGTGCTAGTTGTAGTGCTGGTTCCACCGGGTTTGCACACCAAATTTGGGGTTCCTAGTTCCAAGTGGCCCCGAGATACGGGGCCCCAAAGTCGGTCAACTGTGTCCATCTGCAGCAATGTCATTTCGGGACCCTTTGGGTCCAGAGACCCCAGATTTTGGCTGCAGCTAGGGGGCATCTAGGAACCCTTAACTACCGAGTTTGAAGTTCAGAGGACCTATGGCTGCAAATGGGCACAATGAGGCTGCAAATGGGCATTGTTGACCCTCTCTTCCATTTACAGTAGCTGCACATTTTTCACCTTAGGCTTATACTCGGGGTCAATATGTTTTTCCCAGTTTTTTTTTTTTTTGTGGTAAAATTAGGTGCCTCGGCTTATATTCGAGTCTGCTTATACTCAAGTATATACTACTTTGGCATGTCGCTGTAGTGACAGTAGTGTAGTTTTGTGTATTTAGTGATTTTTTTTTTTTTTTTTTAAATCTATTTTTCATAAATCTCTATCTGGATACAGCAGACTTTTTTTTTTTTTTCTTTCTTTTCAAGCAGTGCTTGAAGGCAGGACCACAATCTCTTAATTGAATGAGAACTACGGGGGGTAGTAGCTCAACCAGGGAACTGCTGCCTTTATTTTCTCAGGCTGAATTTTTCTGATCGTTCAGGAAAATTCTATGAACAAATTTTGTGATATGACTCCATTAAAAAGCCTAGGCTGGGGTGATGTTGTCAGTCTGCTGCATGCAGGAAGCAGCGTTTTCCCAGTCTCTTCTCCCCTAGTGATCAGAATAAAACCACTGTAGCATGTAGCAAGTCCCAAGGTAAGAAGCTGCAAGAAGAATTGACCTGAGTTAGACATTTGAGAACGAAGGCATCGGGATTTACGCGATTTTGTCAGCTCTGATCCAGCACCTCAGTCCAGGAGGTAGATGGTGATCCCAGATGTCTGTCTGAATAAAGATGGCTTCTTCCTTCTGGAGAGAAAAACCGACAAGTGCATTGTCAGGGGGAGCACTGTACTCTTTGTGAGAGATAATGCATACTGTTACTTTTTTTTTTTTTTTTTTTTTTTTAAATGGATGCATTTACCAAGAAAAATAGATTTGATTGGGCCACTTAAAATTTTTTGTATCACTTAATTGCAGCAGAATAGGTCTGAGTGAAGTGTGAACTCCAGATTGGCATTCTTGATCGAAGTCGAATTAGTTATGCTGATGGATCATTATGGAGGGTGGCAATTAGCATTTTTAGATGGGGAGTGGCAGCTTCCATAGTTATGGTATTTAAATTCAGGTTTCCTTTTCCAGAGAAATCGGCCTGTAAGGGATGACGGGGTTCACACATGCAGGTCCTGGGCCCTTTCTCTTGTCTCTGGGCCCTTTCTCTTGTCTCTGGGCCCTTTCTCTTGTCTCTGGCCACTTTCCCTGGTCTGTGGTCCCCCTTTTTTTTTTTTTTTTTTTCTCCTGCTTCATTTTTGGTGTGTAGAAATCCCATTAATTTTAAATGGGCTGCTTTTTAAGGCAATGCACATCAACACAAGCCATAACACATGTTCATCATGCACCACAAAGATGTTACTGGTCTCTGGACTTTACAGGACGGGAGCCCCAGCTGCACTGCGTACCTGTCTTGGGTCAGTGATTTGCTTTGTAAAGTACAGATGAAGCTGACCGTCTCGGCCTTTTTTTGTTGCTTCCAAAACAATTTGGCAAGACAACAAGTGCTGTATAAAGTGACAGTCACTATAAAAAAGGGCTGGACAGGGGAGTTAAAACTTCCCTGTCCAAGCACCCATGCCTCTTCACTCTCTTGCTGAGTGAGCTACTACACCAGATGAAAAATCTGAAGCTTCTGACACTTCTGGATGTGTCGGATTCTTGCACCCCTTCACCCCCACCATTGTGTGATGTAATGGGGCTTGCCCACGCCATATACATTCAGATTGGCCAACGAAGCAGCCTACCATAATGTGGCTACTAGGAATGTCTGGGTGGGGGAAGAAACAAGTAAGTTGTGACACTACCCCATGGTGTCAACCTTGCCTGTTAAGACTGGACTAACATTTTGGCCATACTGCGCCTCTAGTTGCCTTTCACTGTATAGCTGCTTGATGCTGCTTCCTTTTTTGATGGGATCACTTTAAATTCTGAAGGCTGAAAGTTTGTAAAGTCACCTGGGGGGAGAGGGGGAGGGGCTGTCTGACAGTTGTAAAGAACGGTCCCTTGTCCGTGAATGCACTCTTCCCTCCCCTGAGAGTGCCTTTTTAAGTTTCAGTCTCTCGCGCTTCCTGTATGTGTATTCCTCGGGGCACCGCGCTCTCTGTTCTCGTAGACCTTCACTTCCCTCTTTTAACCGCTTTCTAACGTGTTTTTACAACACCGTCTCGTGTTTCCTTTTCCTTTCCTGTTTCCTCCTTTTCATCCTGTGCTCCACTTTTCCTCTCTGACCTGTCTCCTATTATAATATTTTTTTTTTTTTTATATTTTTTTTCTTTGAACTTGAGTCATCAACTCTATCAATTCTCTATTACTGAAGGCTTTCGCTCTGTGTAGCAAAGAGCAATCCTGGGCCCTGTGGCGGGTAAATTTTGGACACAGGCATTCTCGGAGATAGGAGAAACAGGTAGTTTGCGGGCTAATATTGCGATGCTGAAATATTATGTTTTGGTGGATTGACCGTTCAAACTGAGCCCGATGCTTTTAGTTTAGTGGCTGTTTTAGTTGTTGCTTGTCAGCTGGTACTTTGGGCTGTGTTTACATACCGTGTCATTGCACTCCAGAGAATGGACACTCCCCCAGGCAGAAGCTGGCAGTTGGTCCTCTTAGACCACAGTTTGAGCGTTCCAAACTGTAGTTGCGACCTGCAACCTTCAGCAGCAGCAGATTTTGCCTTTTGATACCTTTTCTACCGTGCTATTAAACAGACCAGCACATGTGAGAGACCCTTGTTTATGTTTTTAACATGTAAGAGACCCATGTGGGTTCATACTGATAGGTGTGTGTTTTAACTGCTTTCTTGCTAACTTTATACTGTCCATATTTTTTTTTTTAACTTTACTGTTAGCTTTACTTTCCCCATGCCCTTGCTTCCCTTGCCTTCTCGTTGCCCACACCCATGCATTCCTTGCCTTCTCATTGCCCATGCATTCCTTGCCTTCTCATTGCCCATGCATCCCTTGCCTTCTGGTTGCCCGTGGCCATGCATCCCTTGCCTTGCATTCCCTGCTTTCTCTTATTCCAATCATTACTTTCTTCCTGGTTTTTTTTTTTTTTTTTTTTTTTTTTTTTTTTTTTTTTTTCCTGTGCTTCCCTGCTGTTTTGACAAGCTTTCTGTCCTTTCAGTTTTCCTGTGATTCCCTTCCCCTTCTGTGTTCCCATACTTCCCTTGCATTTTCCTGCTTTTCTTTCTTTGTTTTCCTGTGTTTTTTTTTTTCCTTCACTGCAGTTTTCCCTTGTCTTGGTTTCTTTTCCTTTTGCTTTCCTACACTCTGCTTCCCTTCCTTTCTATTCTACCATAGTGAATATAACTGAGTAGTACGTGCGTTTTAACTGCTTTCTTGCTAACTTTATACCTTCCATATTTATTTATTTTTTTTTATAACTTTACTGTTAGCTTCACTTTCCCCACGCCCTTGCTTCCCTTGCCTCTCGTTGCCCACACCCACGCATTCCTTACCTTCTCATTGCCCATGCATCCCTTGCCTTCTGGTTGCCCGTGCCCATGCATCCCTTGCCTTGCATTCCCTGCTTTCTCTTATTCCAATCATTACTGTCTTCCTGTTTTTCTGTGCTTCCCTGCTGTTTTGGCAAGCTTTCTGTCCTTTCAGTTTTCCCGTGATTCCCTTCCCCTTCTGTGTTCCCATACTTCCCTTGCATTTTCCTGCGTTTCTTTCTTTGTTTTCCTGTGTTTTTTCTTTCACTGCAGATTTCCCTTGTCTTGGTTTCTTTTCCTTTTGCTTTCCTACACTCTGCTTCCCTTCCTTTCTATTCTACCATAGTGAATATAACTGAGTAGTACACTCTCTCCCTTTTACCCCTCTGTTTTATTCCCATACTGAGCCTTGTGCACATTGCTTTCCATCTTCAGATTTTCCCTATCTGTGTGTGTTGTGTTTTTTTTTTTTTTTTTTCTTCAATCGGTGTGTACAGGAAACTGGGGGTGTATGCGGCACTTGGTTTGTGTGTACAGGGAGCTGCTGGTAAGCACAGTGCTGGGCTTGCTTGTGTACAAGGTGCTGATGGTATATGCAATGCTAGGTTTGCCTGTGTACGAGGAGCCAGTGATATACACAGTGCTGGGTTAGTGTGTACGGGCAGCCGGTGGTGTATGTAGTGCTGGGCTTGCTTGTTTACGGGAAGCCAGTGGTATATACGGTGCTTAGATATGTGTGTAGGGAGCTGCAGGTAAACACGGTGCTGGGTATGTCTGTACAGGGTGCAAGTGGTATATATGGTACTGGGCTTGCTTGTGCACAGGAAGCCGTGTTATAAAGAGCCGACCAACTGACCATGAACAAACTTCTTGATCCCCCTTCAGTCTGGATTTCACCCTCAACACTCCAAGGAAACTGCTCTCCTTACACTCACAAATGACCTACTAATGGCTAAAACCAACGGACACTATTCTGTTCTCCTGGACCTCTCTGCTGCCTTTGACACAGTGGACCACCCCCTCCTCCTCAAAAACCCCTCCTCCTGGTCTGACTGTACTCTTTGCTGGTCCTCACCCTACCTATCTCACCACTCCTTCAGTGTCACTTACAACTCCACTTCCTCCTCCCCCCTTCCTTTCTCTGTCAGGGTCCCCCAAGGTTCTGTTCTTGGCCCTCTCCTTTTTTTTTTTTTTTTTTTTCAATCTACACCACCTCCCCTGGGTCAGTTGATTGCCTCCCATGGCTTTCAATATTATCTATACGCTGATGACACCCAAATCTATCTCTCAACCCCCCAACTCTCTTTATCTGTCTCCCCACGCATCACCAACTTACTAACAGACATATCAGCCTGGATGTCGCATCACTTACTCAAACTCCACCTATCCAAAACCGAGCTTATGATATTTCCTCCCTCACATGCCACTTCCCCTGATTTCTCTGTCAATAACGGCTCAACTATCAACTTGTCCCCCCACGCCAAGGTCCTAGGTGTAGTCCTGGACTCCGAACTACCCTTTCGGCCCCACATCCAATCGCTATCGAAAATTTGCCACCTCAACCTCCCCAACATCTCCAAGATACGCCCCTTCCTAACTAATGTCACCACAAAGCTTCTAATCCACTCTCTGGTCACCTCTCGCCTCGACTACTGCAACTTCCTCACTGGCTTACCTCTAAATAGGCTATCCCCACTTCAGTCCATCTTGAACACTGCTGCCAGGCTCATCCACCTTACAAACCGCTCAGTGTCTGCTATACCCCTCTGCCAATCCCTCTATTGGCTGCCACTCAACCAACAAATTTGGTTCAAGATACTAACAACTTACAAAGCCATCCACAACCTGGCCCCTAGCTACATCACTAACCTAATCTCGAAATGCCAACCTAATCGTTCTCTTCATTCCTCCCAAGACCTCCTGCTCTCTAACTGCTGTCTAACTCCCTTGCCACCTCATCCCATGTTCGCCTCCAGGACTTCTCCAGAGCCTCTCCCATCCTCTGGAATGCTCTACCCCAATCTGTCCGACTTTCTTCTACTTTGTCCACTTTCAGACAATCTCTGAAAACTCCTCTCATCGGAGAAGCCTATCTGGCCCCCACCTAACAACTGTACATTTATTTTCTCCATCAGCACATCTCCCACAGTTATTACCTCTCTTGTATCTCTTGACCTTCACTCTTCGATTGTAAGCTCTAAGGAGCAGGAGCCTCTGATTCCTATTTGTACTGTCTACCCTCAAGTTGTAAAGCGCTGCGTAAACTGTTGGCGCTGTATAATATTAATAATAAAGTGTGTGTGTGTGTACAGGTAGCCAGTGCTATCATACAGTGTTAGGTATTTTTTGTGTACAGAGAACCAGTGGGGGGCTAGCAGAATACATAGTGCTGGGCTTGCTTATGCACAGGGAGCCAATGGTATACATAGAGCTAGGTATTTGTGTACAGAGAAGCTATGATATACACCGTGCTGGGGTGACTTGTATACACAGTGCTGGGTTGTTTTGTCTAGAGGGTGCCAGAGCTGTACACAATGCCTTGTTTTTATGTGTACAGGGAGCCGGCAGTGTACTTTATACCTAGTTTCTATGTGTACAGAGTGCTTTTTGTTTACTCTGCCTCAGGGCACGTACAACAAGTAATATCACTTTCCATATTGGCATTCACCTGGTATCGCTCTCTGTACCGCCTTGCCAGTCTGTTTACCAACCCTAATGCCAACCTACCAGTAGCGCAATAAAAATTATTTATGTGCCCTTAAAGGGAGCCAAGGCCTGTGATCCAAAATTCAACATGGCGACTGCCAGGTCACATGAAAAGAATAGGCCTCCTCTGTGCCAAGATGAACATTTTTAAAGTGGAACTAAACCCACTGATTAAACAGTTTCCTTAACTGGTTACATTCAAGGCATGCCCTGAATGATAAATGTCACAGTTGCTTGTGCTCTCAACCGAACTGTCTAGTTATTAAATGACCTGCTGTCATAGAGGATCACATGTGCAGCACCATGGCAACTTCGGAACAAACAGAAGTAAAGATGGCAGCTTCCATAGCTGTAAAGGATTGGAGGGTTTTGTTCAGCTTTAATATCAGTGCATGCCTAGCCTGATACATAGGCCACCTTCTCCGTCGGACAGATGACACCGGCACCAGCACCTCCATGGCCTGAATTGAAGTCTTTAGCTTGAGGGTCGGGTCAGTGGTCTTCAATCTGACCTCTGATGCTGTCTGCTGTCTCCGAAGTTTACATAACAGAAAAGCTCCGGTATGAAGATTTCTGTTTTTCGGAAGGAGGCCATCAATGTCTATCGGCGCAGGTTTTTCCTTTCAAAAGTCCATTTTGTGATTCGTTCAGCTGGCAGCCACCCAGAACTGAAATATCACGTTTGAGTGGACTGACCCCTTTCGGTGGCAGATTGTATGGGCGGTGGGGCCGATCACAAGAAAAAAAGACAGCTTGCATTGTGTACCGTGACGTGTGGTGCAGGACACAGCCTGCCCTCGGCCCTTTTGAGCCTCGCTGTTCATGAATTACTAAGGGAGTGTACGTAATGCTTGACGTCTCATGTGTCTGCCTCCCTCTCTGCTTTTTTCCAACGCTCCCTAAGTTGGCTTTCTTTGTCTCCTCGCCCTTACCCCAGCTGACACGGAGTCCTCGCCTCCCCCTCTCAGGCCCTTCCCCTTTTCCCAGCCTCCCTCCCCATCTTCGTCCATTCCATCAGCTGTTCATAAATCATTCATACTCCCTGGCTGCCATCCAAACTCCCTGCTGCTGGCCCTTTTAAACGGCACGCGGTTGTCACAATTGTGTCCTGTGCATATCTTCTTCTTCTTCCTTTTTTTTTTTTTTTTTTTCTGTCAGGGACCGAAGAAAGAGCATTTAATTTAGCAGCTCTGACAGAAGAAAGCCAATAGTCTGTCCTCCTCCTGCAGGGTGACACAGACGGATTAAAGCCAACCTCCCGCAGAGTGATACAGACAGAAGGGAGCTATGTGTCTGTCCTTCTCCTGCAGGGTGATACAGACAGAAGGGAGCTATGAGTCTGTCCTCCTCCTGCAGGGTGATACAGACAGAAGGGAGCTATGAGTCTGTCCTCCTCCTGCAGGGTGATACAGACAGAAGGGAGCTATGAGTCTGTCCTCCTCCTGCAGGGTGATACAGACAGAAGGGGGCTATGAGTCTGTCCTCCTCCTGCAGGGTGATACAGACAGAAGGGAGCTATGAGTCTGTCCTCCTCCTGCAGGGCGATACAGACAGAAGGGAGCTATGAGTCTGTCCTCCTCCTGCAGGGCGATACAGACAGAAGGGAGCTATGAGTCTGTCCTCCTCCTGCAGGGTGATACAGACAGAAGGAGCTATGAGTCTGTCCTCCTCCTGCAGGGTAATACAGACAGAAGGGAGCTATGAGTCTGTCCTCCTCCTGCAGGGTGATACAGACAGAAGGAGCTATGAGTCTGTCCTCCTGCAGAGTGATACAGACAGAAGGGGGCTATGGGCCTGTCCTGTCTGTATCGCCCTGCAAAAGGACAGACTCCTAGCCCCCTTCTGTCTGTATCACCCTGCAGGAGGAGGAAGCTTTGGGTCTGTCGTCATCGTCCTGCAGGCTGACACAAACAGAAGGAAGCTAGAAGGCTGTTCCTCCTTCTGCAGGGTGTTGCACAGAACGGAGTTCCGTGTCTGTCCCTACTCTCTCTCATGGGCGACACACAAGTAACTAGCCCCATGGCTCTGGCATTAGTGATGATTCTCCTGCTGCAGCTCGTCTGATAACCAAACATCTCTGGTACCCCTGGGGGTGGTTTATTAATCGCAAACATCCCTTCACACCTGTCCCTTACCCATGGGGGACGCTCTTACATCATGACATTGATCAAGTTGCTGTCTGTTGCATCACGATAGGCGCGCACTATGCATGTATAAATTGCATAATATGTTTGTGTGTGTTTGTAGTAGTATGGTTAGGCAGTGTTGAGTCATTGGGGGGGTGTGTGTGTGTGTGTGTGTGTTAGAGGTGCGCCGAGGTTATTCTTGTTTTGTCCCTCTGGTTGGTGCAGTGAGTGACTGGCTTAGCCGCACATGCTGTAGCTTCTGCTGCAGGCTTGTGTGTATTAATCCTCTGGTGTACTGTACTGTAAAGCCCCTGAGTTTTCGTAAATTCAACAGTCTGTGGTTAAGACTGAACATAATCACCATTTTTCTGAGAGGCTGTAAAGGAGTCGATAGACATTAGATGGTGACCAGCCGGCATACATGGAAGATCACTGTATGAACAATTGCATGGAGCAGACATGCATGTTTGTTTCTCTGGAACAAGGAGTGGTATTATGTAGACCTCTCCTCTGCTGCCTACATTGGGGAAGAGAACTATTGCAATTCCACAGGAAAACCTACTGTACCTACCTGATCTGTTCTTCTCTGAAGAAGCCTCTGGTAAGAGATGCCTGCCATGGTCATAGAGAGCCCACAGGCATCTTAAAGTTCACTAGTCCAGGCCATAAATGGCTGAGGTGAATTCTGTTATGTCTGTAAGCATGTTAACTTTTGTTGGGCAAAGCAACAGGTTCACTTTACTACCCTTCCTCACTCAGTGGCGGCTGGTGCTTAATATTCTTGGGGAGGGGGGGGCAGCCCGCGGCCTCCCCAGCCAGCCATAACCACCCCCACCCCCCTTCAGCCAGCCAACCAAACAACCACCTGAACGTAATTATTTACTTAATTATTTGGAGAAATGCCCACGTGGCTTTGGCCATTTTAATGTATTTTTAAGTGCTACAAGGTTTGGACTTTAACTGAACCTGTGGCCTTGCCATCTAGACACTTCTTGGTGCCTACTCACATTCCCTGGGTTATCTTCAGAATACTAGGTGCCATAAACAGTGAGTTGTTGTTCAAATGCCAACAACCTCCTCCTTCTTCTTCTTTTTTTTTTTTTTTTTTTTTTTTTTTTTAAAATGGTTGCTCCATGGTCTGCCTTCTTCGACATAGGCCAGGGATGGACAATAGAACCTGTGGTTAAATTCTGCAAAAAAGAGTTCCTGGATTTATGGGCAGGCCTAAAGAATATCTGGAGTACCTGTGACCTCTCTGCTCCACTTCTGCAGCCCCTTTCAAATGTTTAAGGCCTCCCACCACACTTGGTGGGCAAGAGGGGGAGAATTGACCAGGAATGGACAATGAAAGCTGTGATTTGATATAAGCATATGATTTCTGGGGTTTGTGGGGATACCAGGACTTGCCAAAACATCTGGACATGCCCTCTCTATATTCCTGTGTCCACTTGAGAAGGTAAGGTGAGCCCACAGGTTCTCAATGTGAAATCCAAGGCCACCCAAACAGTTCTTTTTGTGGTGACATTTCAGTGGTTTCTGGTGTCTCTCTCCCATTCAGTGGTGAGATTTTTCCAAGGTTGTTTGTGGCGCAATCCCTTCCCACAGAGCTGCTATCATAGCAGGATTTTCTGGTTTGTCTTTTAGGCAAAGTTATTAAGTAGAGGGTGACACCATTGCTTGACCGTAGTCTGAGTAACCAGGCTGGATGTTCAACTATTATCTGTTGTCTGTAGATAGCTTCAGGCAGTATACATGGGATATATGGAAGGTTCTATGACTCTCAACTAGGTTTCTTAAATATTTATGCGACCAGCCCTAGGTGAACAGACGAGGGCAACATATTATGTGACCAATGGCGTCTTGCCCCATACCTTGCTCTCCCGTTTGTTTTCAATTTGAAATTCTTTTTCTCAGTATTAAAAGCCTCTCAAAGACTATCTTCTGTACAGAATCGATCCCTTTTTTTTTTTTTTTTTGGATAACGTTGACCGATATCTCCCATTTATTCAGCCATTATGGTAGTAACAAATGTTGCCTTCTGACATTCGACTTGTTGGATTCTTGTAACATTACTCCCCCCCCCCCCCCAAAAAAAAAAAACCCTGTCCTGTGTGTGTGCCTAGCCAAATACCATATATACTTGTATCCACAGAACATATCCTAGATATGTCATCACTGAGTCACTCTGCTGAATCGGTAAACACCAGTAATGCTTACAAAAAAAATATTTAAAAAATTTGGCTAAGTCTCTAAATCTTTTGGCTTGGTGTCCCAAGCTGGCATGCTGGTTGTAAACACCAGGCTATGTTCCCATTGTAGACAGATGACGCCCCCTCCAGGTGTCTCATCTCTCTCCCTTTCATTGATGTCAGCTGCCCACCCCCTAGTTTACCAGCTGCCTCGTTGTTTTGGCCCTGACGGCGTGCCCGTACTTCAGCCGCAGGCCTCCAGGAAATTGGAGGATGATCGCATCCTCCTGGAGACAAAATTTCCTGTCTGGGGTGGTCTTTGGCGGCATTCAGCTGCAAAAAAAGTGACACGGTTGGCAGCTGACCAGCTTGCTCTGAAATTGTTATATAGGTTTACAGCGTATGGGTGACCTGCGTAATCTGAGCTATTTTTGCTCTAAAAAAATAAAAATACATGATTACTGAAGATTAAGACATTTTATCCAAGTAATTTTCCTCTGGCTCTTATCGGTTTAAAGAGACCCTGTCAGTTTTTAAAACTGTATGTTCTTTTCAATGACTTGAATTTATTTATTGTAAACGTGCCTAAAAGAGTACCATGAAACAAGTATGCCAAAAATTGTTTTTCAGAATGGTATTATAGAGTATGGTAAAGGAGAAACCATGGCAAACCAGACATGGTTCTGAAGCTAAGGGAAACTATTTTACAAGTGGTAAAAATGGTTAGAAAAGATGAACGGTGGGAAGATTGGTGGAAGAAGGGTGACATGTCAATGGGAGTTGGTGGGGGGGGGGGGGGGGGGCTGGGGCACACTACATCATGCTGTTAGTATGCATACTGAGTTTGGACCTTAGGGTTGTATTGGACAATTGTTGTAGAGGTGGCTCTTCAGATCTGTGGTATGGTCCTGAAGAAGATTTAGCCAAGGGAATGAAGACAATAATTGTTTTGTTCATATGCAACTTTGTATGTCTGTCACTCTTTTCTTTAAAAAATATATATTGATGGTTTGGGTTTGTCACAAGGTATCGAAATGGAGTGGCGCTCTGAACCTCTTTTGGGGCATTTTTGGAGGTCTGAATTTACGTTTTTCTAGGTTCGCCAGGTTATAACACCTTACATAATATTATTCTGCAGGTTTCCATTCGAAAAGGGGCTAAGTGCCAACAGCACCCCGACCCAGCCTTGAGGAAAAGACTCGATCATCTGCAAGTCTCCTGGCGGGACTTGGCAGCATCCCACACCTCTCTCCGAACTGAGCTGAGATCTTTAAATTACTAGTCCCTGCGCTCGCTCCTGCAATTTTTTTTTTCCCCACGCGCTCATGAACACATACACATCTAAAGAGCACACGCTTCTGCAGTCACTTCCATCGGATCGAAAGTTAAAAAAAAAAACATTTTATATGGCCTTTACACGAGAGTTTATCCATTAACACAGCAGCTGCCTGTTTGGTGCAGTCTCCTAACCGGAAGAGCCTTATGTGTCTAATGCTCTTATCTGGACTATACACAAGGGGGCACACTTTTCAGAGTGGTTAAACTAGCTGGTAAGCTGGGTCATCATAGGAGGTAGGTGTTTCAAAGTGTAGTGGGTGCTTCAAGAAAATCGGAAGAGGGGGTTGTTGACACCTAATGAACATCGGAAGTCAAACATACAATTTAAGTCCTAGTGAACAAAATGGACCCAGCAGCCTTTACATGGAAGGGCTTGGAAGAATAAAATCCAAGACTGAAATCTTGGGAAAAGTTTGGTTGAAAACCTGGAGGCAATTTTTCAAAAAACTTTTGATATTTGAAATTTTCACCTGCAATGTTTCTTGCTTGAATTTCTCAAGATTGAAATTTTTTCCCGGCCCGTTTTTGCAGTGAAAATTTGCAAAAGTTGTCAAAATATGGCAAACAAAAGATTAAGCCAAATTTTTTTTTTTTTTTTTTCGGGGTTTTTTTTTTTTTCGTCCAAAACTGATTTTCTTGAATTTATTATTTTCTTTTGTATTTGAAGTTTTGCCTTACAGGGGGAGTTGGGTAAATGGATTTATGGCTTACCAAGATGGCTTTGGATAAGCCTCAATTCTCTTACTTCGACTTGGTAGCCATCATGTGGGTCTTAAGCTGGCCATATATACAAGGGCACGTCTTATTTTGATCCTAAAAAAAAAAATTTGAGACCATTTTGTCTACCTTCACATTCGGAAGACGCTATTTTCTACTGCAACTTTATTCCTGAATGTGCTAAATAATTTTTAGTAACTTGTGCCTAATGGCACTGCTTTATGAGCGCTTGTTTCATTATTCTTGACTATTTCAAATTGGGATTTATTTTTTGATAAATATAGTATATATGGCCAGAAATAGGCAACCTGTTGTCTTCTGGCTGCTGGTGAAATAAAGTCCCAGCATGCACTACTAACTAGCAGAGACAGATTGCTTATCATGTAACAAAATATTACCTATGTATTTTATATGTTTCATTTTAACATGCATATGTTTGTCTTTATTATTTAAGCCTAACTCGAGCCAATGAGGGGGTCTTTTTACTAAAAAAAAAAAAAAAAAAAAAAATGGGAAATGTTAATATTTCTATCAGGGTTGGAGGTTGTCACCAAGAATGGAAGCACAGACAAAAATACAAAAATGGTTGTATGTTTTAACTCCACCCTCTTGTACTAAACATGTTTTTGGTTTGGTCTATTGGGAGGAGACATTTCCCATTACAAAACAGGAATTAAAGAGAAATCTCTCCAATAGGGTTACAGATGGCAGTAAATTAATGAAAGGAGCATTAACTCTACCCTTCTGTATCCAAATCAAAAAATGTTTGGCCGGAGTTAGATCTTAAAGGGTTCTTCAACCGAAACATACTGTGATGTTGCTATGAGGCAGAGGAAGGGTCTCAAATTGTTGTTCTCTTGGAAGAGCAGTTCTGTTTTTTTGAATAAGACTATGCTGATATCTAGCTTGTGGTCCAACCCCAATGACCAGCCAGTGGCTGGTGGTCCAACCCCAATGACCAGCCAGTGAGACAGCGAACCTACTTCAACTGACTGTGCAGACCCACTAAAAATAAGGTAAGACAACTGACTATAGATGGGTAGATGCCTTCCAAAGAATGATGGCCTGAGAGACCACCACTTCTCCGTGGTATTGGTATCCACTTCTCCGCTTGACTGTCCCTGGCCCACCCCTTTCATTTAATTGGATTTCAGTTTTCAACCATGGATGCTTGAAGAAAATTGGCCATTCTGAAGTCAAGCTACCGGTCAGAGCCCATACCCCAATGACCAGCCAGCAAGACAACAAGCTCACTTCAACTAGCAGCGTAACCCCCTTGCAAGTGGGATTAGACTAGCTCTAAATGGATAGATGCCTTCCCAACAATGAGCAGCAAAGAGACCAATCATCTGTAACTTTAGATTCTGGTTCTCTTTCCTGTGTAATTCCCTAATTAGACTTGAGGTAGATATGTAGGGCTAACATCTTTTAGAGGGCTGGATTGGCCAGATGGCACACAGAATTTCCAACAAGTAAATGTAGTCCTCAATGGCCTGGGCATCTTAAATTATGTTATGTTGGACAGGATTTTATGGCCACCCTAGGGTTTGCACCAAGCATTTTACATTTTTGTGTGGCCTTTCACTGCTTCATAGGAATGCTGACTAAAGTGTTGAAGAATCCTTTATTTTGTTTTTTAACTCTTGTTTTGGTTCCATGAGATCATTTTTCAGAACTGATTTCTAATGCTTGCCTATATGTACAGACCCGCACTGAGCAGCACCAATACTCTCTCTGTACTTTGATCACCTTCTATACTTACCCACACACACTGCGATAGCATCTTTTCCTGCGTTAATCCGGTTTGTGTTGTTTCTAGGGTCGCCTGTGCTCTCAGCTGTGAATCTGGATCTGGCCCTGAAGTCCTCATCCTGGTCCTGGATGACCCAGTAAGCTCTCATAAAATTTGTTTGCAAGGGTAGATGTGGTCTACATGCAGTAGATGCCTGCTAGAAGTCACTGAAATGTACAAAAAGTTTATGTATCCTATTCTATGACCAATATATATTTTTACTTTTTGGCTAACAAAATATTAATACTTAGGGAATTTTATAAATGTTTTTGCTTTTACACAATATTCACAAAAATGTCACCCAAGAGTCACATTTGGATTGGTGTTCAATGGAATTCATTTGGAAAAATACAAGAAAGCTGTGTGAATCTTGCAACAAAATCTCTTAATGTTTACGATTTCTAGACAGCAAAGAGCTGTTTACCAGGCTAATGGTAACTGCTATGCTGAATAAAACTTATAACTTCAGAAGTAGAAAAATTCCATGTGACCAAGTTCAACCAAAAGACAAAAATAGAGAAAAAAAAAAAATCCTTTCTCTGAACCCTCAACCTTTTAGCTGATCCAGAGGAAGGCAAACCGGTCCATTTATAAAGCCTGTTTCTGTGTAATACATAACTATGGGTCTCCCACTGGCCCCGACGCTGGGGCACTATGGGTCTCCCACTGGCCCCGACGCTGGGGCACTATGGGTCTCCCACTGGCCCCGACGCTGGGGCACTATGGGTCTCCCACTGGCCCCGACGCTGGGGCACTATGGGTCTCCCACTGGCCCCGACGCTGGGGCACTATGGGTCTCCCACTGGCCCACTATGGGTCTCCCACTGGCCCTTGTGTGTGGTCACAAAATTCCAAGACACTGGCTTAAACTGTTTGTATATTTTGATGAGTAATTTGAATTGTTACCTTACGTTTTGCCTAAAGGTGGCTGTCTACTTGTTACTATAGCCATTATACTTAACAACATTGCAGTTGGGAATGTTTTTACAGACAGGTTAGTATTTTCAGAAGAAAAGAATAAAAAAAATTTATAGGTTTGCTGTGTAATTTTTTTTTTTTTTTGGCGATCCTTTTTGTATATATTTGTTGCCACGAGAGGCATTATCTCACTAAAATGTGACTGTCATGAGAATATGGGGATTGCCATTTCTGTCTGTCTTTTAAAAATGCTAGTTGCATGGCTGTCTGACTTCATAATATTGGGTTACAAACCCAGAACAAGCCTCATCTCTGCCCTTGTTCCAGGTAATGGACCCTACATCGGAGCCAAAGCCTCACAATGATAGCCAGGGAACTAGCTTTCTTAAAGGAAAGGTCAGCAATTGCACCCCCAATACTTTTCTCATGCTATAGTCACTTTGAGAGCTTAGTACACTATTGTAATGCATTTTTCCGATCCCCCTGTATGGAACACGGCGGCAAAGGCCAAGAAACTTGACTGTCTTTAAACAAAATCTGACCTTCAGAAGCTGTGCCCAAAAAGCTTGGAGAGGGCAAATTACTAATCCCTATAGTATTGCCTTTGGGCTCCCTGTAGCTTTCTTAAAGGGTAACTACACTTTCGTGGGGAAAAAAATAGCAAATAAAGAAAAAATAATATAGCACATATAATTGCGAAACTAATCCTATTATAATTGAATGCTGTTAAAATTTGCCTTTCCTTTTCAATCTGCAACCACTGTAATTTTCTGAGAATGCATTGCAATATGGCTACATGGAGTTGTTCTGTACACCGTGTGTATTGACCACTCCCCAGAAACATCATTTCCTGCTTGTGTGACTGGCTCACCAATTTTCCCAGACATCTGCCTAAGATACAAATCAGATTTTCAGGCATCCCCTTCAACAAAAATGTAATTTTTGGAGAGATAGTTTCAATAGGAACATGTCTACAGGGATGCAGGCCCAGCGGATTTCCTCATTAGTGCCCTGCAGCTGCACACCTGACAGTTGGTTAAGAAACCACTCCCATTACACCTACTCAGCACAGAGGTACAGACAAACACACATGGATTACTTCAGAATAACAAAAGGTAGGAAACTGCAACAAAGGTTGTTATAATCCTTGAAATGTACATAGATCACCAAGAGGGGAATGTCGTGTGTGTTTTTTTTTTTTTTTTTTTTTTTTTCTCAACAAAAGTGGAGCTAAATAAATGACTAGCTGACTTGCTGAACCTTGTTCTGCACCATGTCTCTTGAGAGAGGAGGACTTTTCCTACCTCATGTAAAAGCTGTCTCCCTGATAATTGGTGAAGGAATATTCATAAAGCAGCATGCAAAGGTAACAAGCACAGATCCACAGAATGATT
>NC_133326.1:684458868-684466368 GCF_042186555.1 Aquarana catesbeiana
CCAACCTGAGTATTGTTGCTGACCATGTCCATCCCTTTATGACTACAGTGTACCCATCTTCTGATGGCTCCTTCCAGCAGGATAATTCACCATGTCACAAAGCTCCAATTATCTCACCACTGGTTTCTTGAACATGACAATGAGGTCACTGTACTCCAATGGCCTCCAGAGTCACCATATCTCAATCCAATAGAGCACCTTTGGGATGTGGTGGAACGGGAGATTCGCATCATGGGTGTGCAGCTATGGACCAAAATCTGAGGAATGTTTCCAACATATATTTTATATAGATAGATATATAAAATTTGAGCCCTTGCAGATTTTGTACGTTTGCCCACTGACAAAGAAATAAGTCTATAATTTTAATGGTAGGTTTTCACAGTGAGACAGAATAACAAAAATATCCAGAATGTTCAAAAAAATAAATTGATTTGCATTTTAATGAGTGAAATGAGTATTTGATCCCCTATCGATCAGCAAGATTTCTGGCTCCCAGGTGTCTTCTATACAGGTAACGAGCTGAGATTAGGAGCACTCTCTTAAAGCGGTGTTCCAGCAGCAACCATATTAATTTTTTTTTTTCTTTAGGTCAGTAGCTACAAAACCTGCAGCTGCTGACTTTTAATAAGGACCGCAAGTCGCACAGCGCTCTCTGAATGGCCCGTCTTCTGGGACACACACAGGTCCCAGAAGGCAGCGGGGTGAAGGAGGAAATGACGCCGTGGCTGAGGTAGGAAGTACACTCTGTACTTCACATAAGGTAAGTAAAAATAAACAAAATGTAAAATAATTATCCAAAAACAAGTGGTGGTCATTCCTTTAGGAACAACTTGTAAAATAAGGTGGAACTCCGCTTTGAAGGGAGTGCTCCTAATCTCAGTTTGCTTCCGTGGACAGGTGTCTTCTATACAAGTTACATAGTAGGTGAGGTTGAAAAAAGACACAAGTCCATCAAGTCCAACCTATGTGTGTGATTATGTGTCAGTAAGTAACAATCAGATTCCAATCTCTCCACCATGTCCAAGACCAAAGAGCTGTCCAAGGATGTCAGGGAAGGCTGGAATGGGCTACAAGACCATCGCCAAGCAGCTTGGTGAGAGGGTGACAACATTTGGTGCGATTATTTGCAAATGGAAGAAAACTAACTGTCAATCTCCCTCGATCTGGGGCTCCATGCAAGATCTCACCTTGTGGAATTTCAATGATCATGAGAACGTTGAGGAATCAGCCCAGAACTACACGGGAGAATCTGGTCAATGATCTCAAGGCTGCTGGGACCAGAGTCACCAAGAAAACACTGCGCCGTGAAGGCCTGAAATCCTGCAGTGCCCGCAAGGCCCCCCCTGCTTAAAATGCATGTACTTCAGACGGGCCAGTTCAGAGGCGAACTGGGTGAAAGTGTTGTGGTCAGATGAGACCAAAATCGAGCTCTTTGGCATCAACTCAACTCGCTGTGTTTGGAGGAGGAATGCTGCCTATGACCCTAAGAACACCATCCCCACCATCAAACATGGAGGTGGAAACATTATGCTATGGGGGTGTTTTTTTATGCTAAGGAAACAGGACAACTTTACAGCATCAAAGGGATGATGGACGGAGCCATGTACAGTCAAATCTTGGGTGAGAACCTCCTTCTCTCAGCCAGGGCATTGAAAATGGGTCGTGGATGGGTATTCCAGCATGACAATGACCCAAAACACACGGCCAAGGCAACAAAGGAGTGGCTCAAGAAGAAGCGCATTTCACAAGTGGCCTAGCTAGTAACTATACTTTAATTCCAAAGAAAATATGTGGAGGGAGCTGATCGTTCGAGTTCCCACATGTCAGCCTCAAAATCTTAATGACTTGGAGAGGATCTGCAAAGAGGAGTGGGACAAAATCCCTCCTGAGATGTGTGCAAACCTGGTGGCCAACTACAAGAAACATCTGACCTTCTGTGATTGCCAACAAGAGTTTTTTACTCATTTAGAATGGGTTGTAAATGGGTTTTCCTTTACCATAGAGAGGATCCTGCGATCATCCACCACTGTTGTCTTCCGTGTTGCTGAACTCACCAGTACGTTCTTCTTTCCTCAGAATATACCAGACTGTTTTGGCAACTCCTAATGTCGCTGCTCTCTGATGGATTTGTTTTGTTTATAAAGCCTCGTACACACGGTACGATTGTTGGCCAACCGAGCGTCTAATTTTTGTCAAAAGGGCGTGTGCCAGGATCTTGTCTTGCATACTAATGGTACACCATTGTCTTGCCACAAACAGGAACGTAGTGACGTACTACGAGGAATTTCAGCTCTTGAGCACCAGCCTTTGGGCCCCTTCTGCTAATTTCGTGTTTGAGCATTGATTGAAAGCATGCGTGTTTGTACTTTCCAACTTTTGCGTGATGGATTTGTGTACTGACCATATGAAAATCTTACGTCAAGCCGTTGGCCGCCGAAAATTTACTAGCCTGCTGCTTTTGACAATGTTGTCCAATTTTCGGCCAACAAATGTTGGATGACAGGTTAGTAAATTTTCGGCAGCCAACGGCTTGACGAATGGTCAGGATGGCCAGTACACAAATCCGTCACACAAGTCGAAACTACAAACACGCATGCTCTGAATCAATGCTCACCAAACGCGAAATTAGCAGAGGGGGGTCTAAAGGGTGGCGCTCATGAACTGAAATTCCTCATAGTACGTCACTACATTTGTGTTTGTGGCACGACAATTGTGTACCGTTAGTATGCAAGACAAGATCCTGGCACACGCCCTTTTGACAAAAATCAGACGCTCGGTTGGCCAACAATCGTACTGTGTGTACAAGGCTTTAGAATCAACTCCAGACCTTTTTAACTGATGGAGTAGCCCACACCTGGCCATGAAACCGCTCTGGAGTCAATACTTTGTAGAACCTCCCTTTCCCTGCAATTATAGCTGCAAGTCTTTTTGGGGATGTCTCTACCAGCTTTGCACATCTATAGAGAGACATTTTTGCCCATTCTTCTTTGCAAAATAGCTCAAGCTCTGTCAGATTGGATGGAGAGCACCTGTGAACAGCAATTTTCAGGTCTTGCCACAGATTCTTAATTGGATTTAGGTCTGAACTTTGACTGGGCCATTCTAGCATATGAATATGCTTTGATCTAAAACATTCCATTGTATCTCTGACTGTATGTTTTAGGGCCATTGTCTTGCTGGAAGGTGAACCTCCGCCCCAGTCTCAAGTCTTTTGCAGACTCAAACAGATTTTCTTGTAAGATTGCCCTGTATTTGGCTCCATCCATCTTCCCATCAACTCTGACCATCTTCCCTGTCCCTGCTGAAGAAAAGCATCCACAACATGATACTGCCACCACAATGTTTCACGGTGGGGATGGTGTGTTCAGGGTGATGTGCAGTGTTTAGTTTTCCGCCACACATAGTGTTTTGCTTTTAGGCCAAAAAGTTCAATTTTGGTATCTGACCACCTTCTTCCACATGTTTGCTGTGTTCCCCACATGGCTTCTTGCAAACGGGACTTCTTATGGCTTTCTTTCAACAATGGCTTTCTTCTTGCTACACTTCCATAAAGGCCAGATTTTGTGGAGTGCATGACTAATAGTTGTCCTGTGGACAGATTCTCCCACCTGAGCTGTGGATCTCTGCAGCTTCTCCAGAGTTGCCATGCTTCTCTGATTTTAATGCTCTCCTTGCCCCGGCCTTTCAGTTTAGGTGGACGGCCATGTCTTGGTGGGTTTGCAGTTGTTCCATACACTTTACATTTTTGGATGATGGGTTGAACAGTGCTCCTTGATGTTCAAAGCTTGGGATATTTCTTTATAACCTATCTCTGCTTTAAACTTGTCCAGAAATTTTATCTCTGACCTGTTTGGTGTATTCCTTGGCCTTCATGATGCTCTTTGTTCTCTAAAGTTCTCTAACAAACCGTGAAGAGAGCTTCACAGAACAGCTGTATTTATACTTAAATTGCACACAGGTGGACTATTTACTAATAGGGTGATTTCTGAAGGCAATCGGTTCCACTAGACTTTACTGCAGGGGTATCTGGGTAAAGGGGGCTGAATACAAACGCATGCCACACTTTTCTGATATTTATTTGTAAAATAAAAATTGAAAACCATTTAGCATTTTCCTTCCACTTCACAATTATGTGCCACTTTTTGTTGGCGTAGCACATAAAATCCCAATAAAATTACATTTACGTTTTTTGGTGTAACATATTTGTTTTGTTTTTTTTTATTTCAGGTACTTATATAGCGCCGTCAATTTACGCAGCGCTTTTACATATACATTGTACATTCACATCAGTCCCTACCCTCAAGGAGCTTACACTCTAAGGTCCCTAACTCACATTCATACACACTAGTGACAATTTAGACATGATCCAATTAACCTACCAGCATGTCTTTGGAGTGTGGGAGGAAAACTGAGTACCCGGAGGAAACCCACGCAGGCACAGGGAGAACATGCAAACTCCAGGCAGGTGGTGTCATGGTTGGGATTCGAACCGGCAACCTTTCTTACTGCTAGGTGAAAGTACTATCCACTGTGCCGCCCTTATTATGCCAAAATGTGGAAAATTTCAAGGGGTATGAATACTTTTTCAAGTGTGTGTAATAAAATAAATATATATTATAATTTCAATCCCTGTATGGGCTAGCTGGTTGTACACAAGTCAATCTGTGTGCAACCAGCCTGTGCGGTTTTTCCTGGGCGATCAGTGCCGCCGGCTATAGTCGGCAACACTGATCATTGTATTCTTTCAGTGGGAAAGACTCCCCACCGGCAGAATACAATACCACAGCAGGAGTGATTTTTTTTTTTTTTTTTTTTTTTTTTTTTTCCCCCCATCCACGTCAAATCTGTTGACAGGGGTTGGATGCTGGTTGAATGAAAAAAGTTTAATGTATGGGCTTCATTAAGAACAGCAGGGGATAGGAAAAACAAAAATGGTATCCCACCAATTCTTTGAATGGTGCCCCAAGAGGTGTAAAACAATAAAGGAAACACTCCGACTACAATACTTGCCTCGCTCTCACTGTCCCCCGCAGTAATTCCTTTCCACCAGTAGATTTCTTCAGCCTTGTAGGTTTAATGAAGCCAACTCCCTGTGAATGTAGGGTGTCATGGACACACCCCTTGGATGCCCTACACTAGCGTAAAATAATGCAAGAGTGGTAAGAGTGGTGTGGATATTATCACATCACTGCTGGTCTCTGCATCGAACAACCAGCTCCAGGGAAGAGGCCCCTATGCATAATGGGATAATGAAGACATTTGTAAAAGGGAAGTACAAAATGCACCCTGATGGGAGGCTTCAGTACCTTCAGGACGAGTGTTGGCATGAGTTGGACATTGAACTTGACCATCCCCATCAGACAACAGGAGACTTCCTGAATCTGTCAAAGTTACTGGTGCTGTGTCAAAGACAAGAGTAGAAAATCTTTAATGGGGAACAACCCCTGAAGCCAAACAAGGTTCCTCATGTGTCTGTCCACCAACAAGCAAAAAAAAAAACCAAGCATATGGGGTGCTCCCAGTTATATTGAGGGATAGCATGAGAACTTGAACCCCTCGGCATTTATATAACCTTTTATCTTTCCGTTGCCAAGGTGGAACGGAGGCCTGTATAGGTAATGGGAAACTAGAAAGTAATTGTCGAGCTGGTGGTGTCTCGGGCATCTTCCAGCTCTTCACGTACTTGATTGTGAAGCTCACGCGTATGTGTGACGTTTCACAGAGAATTGTGGAAGCTGGAGGAGAACTGTTGAGCAACTTTTTTTTTTTTTTCTGAGAATGCAGAAGTTGGTCCTTATGGGAAATTATCTCTAAAGAGAACCTTTTGGTTGGACATATGAAACCATCCAAGAGGGAATTACCGTTTCTATAGAGGAACTCCATCCTTCCCTTCAGTCTTGCACTCAGGCTCCTCTCCTGTACTGAAATGGCTTACAACTGATTTCACTGCACACTGTAAGCTTCTCACAACATGCATTGGAAGTTGCAGCAAGTCAGAGCCCGCCTCATTTCTTGGCTGGAGGACATCCAGCATCTTCTGGCTCATTCCTCGACAACCTGACTGTCCCCAGCCCGCTCCTTTCACTCATTGGATTTCAGTTTTTGACAAGAGCCTCTACATCAGTTTGGACGGATTCCACTCCGTCTGAATGGGGTCGAAGAGTTGCCCTCATATTCCATTCCGGTGACAACTCAAAGTTAGCATTTCCGTCACATTGGGTGACTCTTACTAAAACTGGTGCACACAGACTCTGGTGCTGCTGTGCATAATAACCAATCGGCTTCCAGGTTTTATTGTCAAAGCTTTATTGAACAAGCTGAAGTTAGAAGCTGATTGGTTACTATGCACAGCTGCACCAGATTTTATGTGCACTAGTTTTGGTAAATCTCCCCCAAAATAAGGGAAATTCAAACTTTTGAGTTATCACCAGAGTAGAATAGGACAACTCTTCTGGTGTCTGAGGGGGGGGTCTCCCCTTATTTTATAGAGACCTGTGGAGGGGGTGGGAGCAGCCAGCTCAGGCTCTCGGCGGCTCGCTGAGAGGCTGAGCTGGGTGTGGGTCCAGGTATCTAGGCGGATCCCCACTCCATGGTCATGACGCGGAGCCTGGACTGACTCTGACGTCAGCAGAGAGCAGACTTCTGCCCGCTTTCTGCTGAAAACGGGTCACAGGAGTGTAGAACCAACTGCACTCCTGTGATACACAGGAGAAGTACAGCCAAACGAGCTTTGGCTGTACTACTTCTTTTTAAAGTGGTAGAAAACTCCACTTTTTACCTTGTACCTACAGGTAAGCCTATAATAAGATTTTGAGAAAGTTTTTATTTTTCTCAATACTTTTTTTCTAAGAAAAGGATTTTGTGGGCACAACATGAGGCAGTCCGTATATATAAATAAAATAATTTTTATTACAATTATGTTAAAAACGCACATAAAATCACTACAAACACCCGCTACTTAACAGTAATTCAACAGATACCCAAATACAAACCTGTCTGCTTGCTGCTGCGTGGACACTGGGACTTTTACTTCCGTATTGGCTGGGTGCTGCTCCCTGGACACTGGGACTGCTGGGACTTTTGGTTCCGTATTGGCTGCATGCTGCTATCTGGACACTGAGACTTGTAGTTCTCCTATGGGTTGCATGCCTCATGGACATTGGGTTCTTGTAGTTCTGTGTTGGTTGGGTGCTGCTATCAGAACACTGAGACTGCTGGGACATGTGGTGCTTCCCTGACATGAGTGTAACTGTTGCTGGAGTCAGTGGTGCACTTGGATTCCTATTTTGTTTCCCTATATTGTGTGCTGAAACCCCCTAAATGAAACATGCATCAGGTTCTGTCTAGCTAGCTTCAGATGCGCTCTTTCTTAGCTCATCACATATATTTCCTGTGATGGATGCAAAAAATGTAGAGGAAATCTCTCCTTAGTTGTCACCGAAAGAGGTGTCCCAATTGGAAAGTTCCCCTTGTCTCCTGTTTTTGGATTTTGGATGCCAT
>NC_133326.1:684471368-684473868 GCF_042186555.1 Aquarana catesbeiana
GAAGGAAGCGATCCTTACTTAGAATTTTCCAGCTTTTATCACTACTGCACCGATTGCCGTTTAGAATAAGCCTCTCCTAAGGGAAGTATCTGGGTTTCTGTTGCTGAAATTGCTGGTTGCCTGGCTCTTTCATCAGTCCACTGGCTTCAGTTGTTTGTCACTGACTTGAAACAAGGATGCAGAGCAGTTCATGAGATACCGATAGTGGGCAAAGGGTCCCAGTGCAAGACCAATTTCTGGCCCTTGGGGCACTATTTCACCAACGATGGAGCACCATTCCCCCTACTGACACCATCAATGGTGCACTATTTTAATTGATATCACCAATGGGGCGTTAGTCCTCCCATTAAAACCAATGATGGGACACTGATGCCGAAGCATTTTCTACTCCCACTGGCTACAGTTCGGCCCCCCTAAAGTCTGAATGAAAGTAAAGAGGCCCTGTGCTTAAAGTTTGGAGACCCCTGTTTGTATAGGATTAGTACTTCAACCAGCCTTATGTCCAGGCACCCCTGCCTGGTCAACTATCCTTGACTCCCATTGCAGTTTAGCAGTAACGTTTCTTGTTATCAGTCTGCTGCTGCTGCTTCGTAAATGTATGCTAAGTCACCCTCTGCTCCTCCTATTCTATCAGTGTGTTCAGAGTCTGCATATTTCCTAGTGCAGGCCATCCCTCTTTTTAGTCTGCTAACTAGGGTATTGCAGGAGGCCAATAGCCAAAAGTCGTGACCCAGACATCCCAACCTGCAAAAAATTATTTCAGGGAGGTGGCGCTCCAGTGATTTGAAGTTTTCATGATGGTAGGAGTCAGTATGTGCAGTGTTTTTTTTTTTTTTTTTTTGAGAGAGAGCGGGACCCCTAGCCCCGTCCCTATCTGCAGTCCCTCCTCTGCTCCCTTATCCCAGTCTAGATCTGCAGGTAGGTCTGTGTCAGTGTATGATGCCCAGTACCTTCTTGATCCGGGAGGTGCTCTGCTGCTTCTTTCAGCAGCTCCCTGGCAGCTTGCCACCTCCCTCTTGTCCTTGTCCTCCAGGCCTCACTGCTGATACTGTAGCAGAGAAGAAGCTTGGAGGACACGGAGTCCAGGCTTTGGGACTCCTGGGATGCTTCTGCACACCACTTTGAGAGTCGAGGAGGCTGTGAAGCTCTTTTTCTCTCCTAGGCTCCCTGCTGTCCTCAGCGTTCACCTTCCACACGGGCGTGGTCTCCTTCTGCAGGGCCGCCCACTCCCCATGTTGGGGTAGATGCCCGCACCATGCTCCCGCCGCTACCCACCTGACAATAGAGCCACTTTGGCGTCCCCCCACTTCTCTACGGTGCACCTGCCCAGGATCAGCCCTGCTGCCGGTATATCGCGTGGGTGTCAGGGAGCCACAGCTGAAATGTGGTGCACCCCCGCACTTCGCAAGAGACTTGGGATGTCTGTACGACCAAAATTTCTCACTGCTATAGTCCATAAAATATAACACTGATGGCCAGCTGGCCCCCGACATTACCAGAGGGATGTGAAAAGTAGCGCATTTTTGTGCGTTGAAGTACATTGCATCGAGTTACAGTTCATTCAAAATGAATGCACTGTCACATACCTCAAATATTATTCATGTTGTCTGCAATAGCCGCCAGTGGCCGCAATAAAAAAAAAAACAGCATTGGTGCAAGCCACCCCCTGCTCCCAGTCGGGTCAACCGCAACCCCCAGGTGGTCTCGCGGTCAGTCATTCAGCACTTGCCCCATGTAGGTTCTAAGGGGGGGCAGCGCTGCGACGGGCGGGCATCTCCTCCTCTGCATCATGGCGGCTTGCTCCGTGCGTCTCCTCCTCCTAGGCGTCTAATAGGATCGCCTGTCCTTTCAGCCGATCTCGTGATGTGTCGCACGACTCGCTTCTGATTGGCCGGAAGGAGGCTCAGTGTGAGAATAGCGACTATTCATTCGCTATTCTCACACAACTGGGTGGGCTGGGAGCACAGTACTCTGTGCCCCAAGCCCACCCTATTTTGAAACTTATTAGAGAGCCTCTGGCTCTAATCACATGCTTCAAACACCCCCCCCCCCCATTGGAATCCATGCATCCGGCGCCCCGATTTGTAGATTAGGGGGACGGACACATGGATAGGGGGCTGCCCACAATAACCCCCAGCATTAGTGCCAGTGGCCGCAATAACCCCAGCATTGGTGCCAGTGACTGTAAAAACTCTTAGCATTGCTGTTAGTGACTACTCGCTGAAGATTGCAATAATGCCCAGCATTGGTGCCAGTGGTTGCAATAATCACCGACATTGGTGCCGGCAAGCTGCAATAATGGCCCCCGACATTGGTGCCGGCAAGCTGCAATAATGGCCCCCGACATTGGTGCCGGCAAGCTGCAATAATGGCCCCCGACATTGGTGCCGGCAAGCTGCAATGATAACCCCCGACATTGGTGCCAGCGGCTGTAATAATGGCCCCTGACATTGGTGCCGGCAAGCTGCAATGATAACCCCCGACATTGGTGCCAGCGGCT